>NC_056731.1:924100115-924134781 GCF_019279795.1 Protopterus annectens
TAGCATTACATAACCACCTTTCACCACTCTCTGCCTGATGGACAGGTATCTTTACTTACACACATCGTTCACATACAGTGCAGATTAGTCATACGTATCATGCGTTACACACCAGTACATCTCGTTGGTTCGACATACCTTTCCGGCCTTTGCTTCTGTATTCGTCAATATTTTCCTCTAACTCCTTGCTTTCGATTCACTTTGTGTTTGGTATGAACATACAGTTTGAATATCCAGGGAGTCTTCCTTTTATTCGTCGTCACCTGAGGCATGTGGGTTCATCACGCCAATAGCTGTTCCTCGGTGTGTAGTTATGCGCATATCACTGGTGATCCTCCTCCATTCGTACGTTACCCGCGAAACTAGGCCATGGTTCATTCCTTGTGTGGCCGTTGGTTATTTGCACTACCTTCGTGGGGATGGTATGTATTGTATCATGTTTGTGTGACTGCATACGCTATGTGTGGTGTCAGGTACATTACGCTGTGGTATTAGCCATGGATTGTGTGTGTTGGGTATGGTATTCTGTTCGACATGTGGGTGTCCGTGTCCTGGCGGCGTCTGTCGATGGCGTTGTGCATTCAGATGTGTAACATAGCTGTTATATTCCTGTACACAACAGATGCAAGGATGCATCAGCTACTGCTAGTGTTACCCACGCGGCTTGTTGCGGGTATGCCGCTGTCATTGACTGCCTGTATGTTTTTGCTACGGTTTTGGCTGTTATCCCTTTGATATGTGCGATGGGGTATATCTGCGGATGTGAGTGACGGGTACGGGGTGTGGGTCTTGCATTTATACATACAAGATATGCTTGTGTGTGTGCTCCATCCCTGCTTGGGGAGCTGCAGGTTACCTGTCTGTTGTTCTGGGAATGTTTGTTATGTTGATGTCGTGTGGTGTCGGTATCGCCTGCATGTGTGCTTCCTGCACGTATTCCTCCTTCACATCGGTTATATATCTGCGGATGTTCGTCCGTGCCTACTATCCATTGGCATTTTGTCACTGATAGTTACGGTGATTGTGGTCCTGTACTTGGGACGGCCTGTATGCTACCGGTATCCTCCTATTCGTGTGGCGCTTGCTTACTTAACGGTCGTGGAACACACAGCGGTATTTATGGGACCGTAAGTGTCCACGATCGGTGCCGGGATAGCACATTCGTATTTTCGCCGTACATGCCTGATGCTGTGCAACGTTGCCGACGTATCGTGTTGAGTCTACCATATGGCCGCCATACATACGGTCATGGTTTGTACATGCGTCCTTTGCATCTCCTGTTGGCTATGGTCCTGTGGTACATTCTGGGACATTTCCGCTTTGCATCGTTTTACGTCGCCACGCGCCTAGCCACTGAGGAGATGTCAGTACTACTTTGTGGGTACTGCTGTACATACGCCTATGGTTCCTGTACTGTATGCCTACGCATGTTATTACACTCCGCCTGTGACATGTCACCTACATACACATTTTACAGTGGCACACACATTACACACACAGCGGAACACACGACAACCTCACCTCACACATACACATATTGCCGCCATAGCTCTCAACCTTCCATTTCCAAACTGAGGAACACACACATTCATAATGTGGAACAAATGGGCAAACTGTGGAACACATACCAATGGCTTACTAACAACTTCAGCTAAGAAGGTCATAGGATGGTTAAAATATGCTGATTTACTTACAAAGAAGAACCTTTAATGAATTACTATGATTAATTTCTATTTACCAGGATTTCATTTAAATACATTCCTAACAATGAATGTATGACGGAATATTTCAATGTGGAACTTTGAGGAACTGCGAGGAACATGAACTGTTTAAGACCCCAAATGAGGTACGTTCCTCATAATGACGTACACTTGACAGGTATGATTGCCGCTTTCGCACCGACGGTTGCACACAGTACCTACGTTGGCCACATCGCCGGCGGTGGTGTGTACCTCCGCACTCATATCCTATGGATATGACACGCACATATCCCGTTACTGTACCGTGGCCTGGCGATCATCCCGACCCGCGGATATGTATTGATGCAGGTTGACATTTCCATGGCTGGCGTTCCCTGCTCTGCCCACCCTCCCGGATGATCGGGTTGTCGTTCACTATGTTTACTATGTGGAGATTTCGCGTCTTACATATCTGTAAACTTGCATCCCTGGGTTCCATATTAACCTGTTGTACTTTATATCTGTGTATGTGTACATATATTTCTACGTGTGTACTGATATCTATTTCCGTATCTGTGTATGCACATAAGTACATATGTAGTCGACTTGCGGCGACAGTGGCAGCATACGGCTATGCCGTCTGCTGTAGAACCGGCGTGCGGTTGAGGTGTTGGCGTTCCATGCTCTGCTGGCTATTGGGTGTGCAGTGTTTGGGTGGTGCCTTTGTTGGAGTCACACATAGGTCCGCCCATACGGTACACATTACGGGCGGACATGTTTGTGTGGCGCCCATTTCACTGTGTGTGCAGGTAAGGAGGTGTCAGTCCATGGGGCCTACGCTGTCAAAGTATGTGCTATGCGTTCCCTCTTTGCCAGGGCATAGGCATATTGGGTACGCCTACATCTACCTACTGGGGCTGGCACAGTGTGTTCATGGCGCTGAACGCCCTGTGCCTGTGCTTGCCTTGGCAGTTGTGGCGGGCTTGGTGGCCCTAGACCATTATGTCCCTGCAGCAGCTGTTTCCGCAGAATCATATTGTGTAGCATACAACATACTATGAATATGTGGGCACATGTGCCTGGAGAGTACTGCAAGGCTCCACCGGATGTATCCAAGCACCGGAACCGTGATTTCAACATCCCAAACACACGCTCTATGATTATTCTGGTTTGTGCGTGTGCCTCATTATGGCATTCTTGCATGTGTGTGTGTGCATTTCTGATGGGTGTCATCATCCACGGCTCCAGTGCATAGCCAGCATCCCCACAAGGTGACCTTGTGTGATGTCCCCCCTGGCGAATACCTGATACAGCTGTGAGGCATGCCAGATATGGGAGTCGTAGTAGCTTCCAGGGCTGCCAGCACACACATCCATGATAATGCCCTGCGCATTGCACACGACCTGGCAATTGATGGAGGGGTATCCCTTGCGGTTTATGTAGCGTCTACCCTGCTCCCCAGGCGGTGACTTGATTTCTATGTGCGTACAGTCTATCGCACCCAGTACCTCCGGGTATTGTGCCACACGGTGGAAGGCATATTGCTAGCCAACTCCTCCTGAGATCTGGGGAAGTTTATATACTCATGGGCATGTCATAACATGGCATCCAGGAACTGGTGTAGTACCCTGGATGCTGATGCCTGTGAGATACCCATTATATCCCCGGTTGGCCTTTGAAAGGTACCTGTAGCCAGTATTCGCAAGCTCACACATACCTTTGTGTCCACTGGGATGGGCTCCCCTCTGTTGTCTCTTGTTCTCAGGCGTGGCCGGCACAGCTCCACTATTTGCTGTAACGTGTCCCTGTCCACCCTGTAGCGATCTACTATCTCCAGGTCTTGCAGCCCCTGGTAGGTCACCCTTGGTCTGAACACTCTCCTTCTCCTATGAGGCCTACGGTAGTTGTCGGCACCCTCCTCCGCAACTCCGTCTGTCTCTTACACATACCTATGCATCACGGCCACGACGGCACCCAACATATACATATTAAAAGTTCCCCGTGTGTTTACACCCTACGGTGCGGCGTTTGGGAAATTGCGCTGTGTGTTGTGTGCATTCACACTTTATACTGTTGTGCTGTATACCCGGTGATGTCATTGGGTGTGTCTGTGCAGCCGTATCTGTGGATTATCTTCGGTGTTTTACCGTTGCAACTGCAACGGTATTGCCTTTAGTGTTACATTACAGTTGCCTGCATTGGCTTAGCTTTGCATCTTACATTACTGTTTCTGCACGTTGCACCTACTATTGCCTGCAGTGCATCCTGCAGGCACATGGCATATGATGCATTTTGTCTGCCACCGCCGTTATGCTACCTCTGTACTTGGCTGTGCTATTTCGGTTCTTTGCTCTTTGCATTTCTACTACATCCCCTACTATCTTTGCATTCCTATGCCTCCCCTTTCCCGTTTTGCAGGAGTCTGCATGCAGAGTTGTCAGCTGCCACCGTTTGCCCTTCCTGGATTGATTGGTGTTGATTGCTCATTACGGCTCTAATTACACTGCTTCCGCATTTCCTCATATTCTCCGCATTACCTTCCTATATCCGTGGTTGTTGACGGGAGGCCGTCACATGACTGGGTTGGGGAACGTAGTCATCCTCGTGCACATGCATCTATGCGGGCATTATGTACTCTCAGCGCATCTATTTCCTCACACGCCGATCCTGCTGCTGTGATGTGCATTGTACAGCCCATGTTTGCTGGCCTCCAATGTGCTTCCTCCTACAGTGGCACACCCTCTGCGATTGACATGTATCCCGTGTAGGCCACTCCTCGGTGTACTACCGCTGCGCCGTTTGCTCCATCCTTACACCGGCGCCGGTTTTGCGATTCACTATTATCTGCCTCATTTGCATGGCATTGACTGCTAATACATGGTTACGGCACCGAACACTGCCGCCACTCTTTGACAACCCTTGCGCTGGGGTTGAGGCTTTCCATACATACTATGGTGTGTGGTGGCTGTGCAGCTGATGTGTATTATACTGCTCTTTTAGGACATTCTCCTATTATTTCATTGTTTTGCACCTTCTGTGCACATATCCGGGGGTTCTGCTGAGGTTTCTGCATACATAACATTTATGTCATTATTTACAGTTTGTGCATGTTTTCTTTGGACATTCTCGGTGCCTTTCGCCATTGGCATATTGCACCTGTATGATACCTGAAGTTGACAGCCTTCCATTACTCCTTGGTCATGTTTGGGTAAATGTAAACCGTTTTTTTTGGTTTACATTGCCGTGCCCTTACGCTACGCCTGCCCAACTTCGTGGATCGCTATTTGCCTTCATTTGCATGGTGCAATACCGCACACAGTGTGATTAGCATACCTACGCCGGGCGGCGAGTCCGCGCACGCCGGTAGTGCACGTGGGATTGATTCATACCTGAATCGCTCGGTGGCCATATTTGGCTTTATAACGCCGATGCTATGCGGGCGCCTGGCGCAAGGTTCATGAATCCCGGGGTATGTGTGTAACTGAATAGCATCATTAAGGCTTGCATACACACACTTTTGTAGTATCATATGTAGTATGTGTGTAAATGAAACGTATCATTACTGCATGCATATACATACTTTTGTAGGTATAATATGTATTATGTGTGTAACTGAAATGTATCATTACTGCATGCATACACATACTTTTGAAGGTATCATATGTAGTATGTGTTTAACTGAAAGGTGTCATTACTGTTTGCATATGCATACTTTTGTAGGTATGATATGTAGTATGTGTGTAATTGAAAGGTGTCATTACTGCTTGCATGCACATACTTTTGTAGGTATGATATGTAGTATGTGTGTAACTTAAAGGTGTCATTACTGCTTACATACACACACTTTTGTATGAATCATATGTAGTATGTGTGTAACAGAAAGGTATCATTACTGCTTGCATACACATACATTTGTAGGTATCATATGTAGTATATGTGTAATTGAAAGGTATCATTACTGCTTGCATACTCATACTTTTGCAGGTATCACATGTAATATGTGTGTAACTGAAAAGTATCATTACTGGTTGAATACACATACTTTGCAGATATCATATTTAGCAACTGTGTAATGGAAAGGTGTTATTACTGCTTGCATGCACATACTTTTGCAGGTATCATAGGTATTATATGTATTATTGGTAGTATTTGTATTACTGAAAGGTATCATTACTGCTTACTGCACATACTTTTGTAGGTATGATATGCAGTATGTGTGTAATTGAAAGGTGTCATTCCTGTTTGCATACACATACTTTTGCAGGTTTTATATGTAGTATGTGTGTAACTGAAATGTGTCATTACTGCTTGCATGCACATACTTGTTTGGGTATCATATGGTGTATGTGTGTATCATATGGTGTATGTGTGTAACTGAAATGTGTCATTCGTGCTTGCATACACATACTTTTGTAGTTATCATATGTAGTATGTGTGTAACTGAAAGGTGTCATTACTGCTTGCATACACACTTTTGTAGGTATATGTATTATGAGTGTAACTGAAAGGTATCATTAATGCTTGCATACATATACTTTTGTAGGTATCATATGTATTATGTGTGTAACTGAAAGGTGTCATTACCGCTTGCATACGCATACTTTTGTAGGTATCATATGTATTTTGTGTAAGTGAAAGGTATCATTGCTGTTTGCAAACACATACTTTTGCAGATATCATATGTAATATGTGGGTAACTGAAAGGTGTCATATGTATTATGTGTGTAACTGAAAGGCATCATTACTGCTTGCAAACACATACTTATGTAGGTATCATTTGTAGTATGTGTGTAACAGAAAGGTGTCCTTACTGCTTCCGTACACATACATTTTAGGTATCATATGTAGTATGTTTGTAACTGAAAGGTGCCATTAATGCTTGTATACACATACTTTTGAAGGTATTATATGTAGTAAGTGTTTATCTGAAAGGTGTTATTACTGCTTGCATGCACATACTTTTGTATGCATCATATGTATTATATGCGTTACTGAAAGGTATCATAACTGCTTGTATACACATACTTTTGTAGGTATTATATGTATTATGTGTGTAACTAAAGGGTATCATTACTGCTTGCATACACATACTTTTGTAGGTATCATATGTAGTATGTGTGTAACTGAAATGTATCATTACTGCTTGAATACACACACGACTGTAGGTATCAAATGTATTATGTGTGTAATTGAAAGGTGTCATTACTGCTTGCATAGACATACTTTTGTAGTTATCATATGTAGTATGTGTGTAACTGAAAAGTATTATTACTGCTTGAATACACAAACTTTTGTAGGTATCATATGAATAATTTGTTTTACTGAAAGTATCATTAATGCTTGCATACACATACTTTTGTAGGTATGATATGTAGTATGTGTATAACTGAAATGTGTCATTACTACTTGCATATACATACTTTCTTAGGTAACATATATTGCATGTGTGTAATTGAAAGGTGTCATTACTGCTTGCATGCACATACTTTTGTAGGTAACATACGTATTATGTGTGTTAGTGAAAGGAGTCATTACTGCTTGCATATACATAATTTTGAAAGGATCATATGCAGTATATGTGTAACTGAAAGGTGTCATTACTGCTTGCATACACATAATTTTGTAGGGATCATATGTAGTATTTGTCTAACTGAAATGTATCACTACTGCTTGTATGCACATACTTTTGTATATATTATATGTAGTATGTGTGTCACTGAAAGGTATCATTACTTCTTGCATACGCATACTTTTGAAGATATCATATGTATTATGTGTGTAACTGAAAGGTATCATTACTACTTGCATACACATACTTTTGTAGGTATGACATTTAGTATGTGTGTAACTGAAAGGTGTCATTACTGCTTGCATAGACATACTTTTGTAGTTATAATATCTAGTAGGTGTGTAACTTGAAGGTGTCACTACTGCTTGCATAGACATACTTTTGTAGGTATCATATGTAGTATGTGTGTAACTGAAAAGTGTCATTACTGCGTGCATACACATACTTTTGAAGTTATAATATCTAGTATGTGTGTAACTTGAAGGTGTCATTACTGCTTGCATACACATACTTTTATAGGTATCATTTGTAGTATGTGTGCAACTGAAAGGTGTCATTATTGCTTGCATACACATACTTTTGTAGGTATCATATGTAGTATGTGTGTAATTGAAAGGTGTCATTACTGTTTGTATACACATACTTTTGTATGTATCATATGTATTATGTGTGTAACTGAAAGTTGTCATTTGTTTTATGTATGTAACTGAAAGGTATCGTTACTGCTTGCATACACACATTTGTAGGTATCGTATATATTATGTGTGTAAATGAATGGTAGGTTTACTGATTGCATACACATACTTTTCTAGGTATCATATGAATTATGCGTGTAACTGAAACGTGTCATTACTGCTTGCACACATATACTTTTGTAGGTACCATATGTAGTACGTGTGTAACTGAAAGGTATCCTTACTGCTTCCAAACACATATGTTTGTTGGTATCATATGTAGTATGTGTGTTACTGAAAGGAGTCATATGTATTATGTGTGTAACTGAAAGGTATCATTACTGCTTGCATACACATATGTTTGTAGTTATCACATGTATTATGTGTGCAACTGAAAGGTATCATTACTGCTTCTATACACATACTTTTGGAGGTATCATATGTATTATGTCTGTAACTGAAAGGTGTCATTACTGCTTTCATACATTTACTTTTGTAGGTATCATATGTAGTATGTGTGTAACTGAAAGGTGTCATTACTCCTTGCATACACATACTTTTGTTGGTATCATATGTATTATGTGTGTAACTGAAAAGTGTCATATGTTTTATGTGTGTAACTGAAAGGTATCATTACTGCTTGTAAACTAGTTGCATACACACTTTTGTAGGTATCATATATATTATGTGTGTAAATGAAAGATAGGTATACTGTTTGCATACACATACTTTTGTAGGTGTCAAATGAATTATGTGTGTAACTGAAAGGTGTCATTACTGCTTGCGCACACATACTTTTGTAGGTACCATATGTAGTATGTGTGTAACTGAAAGGTATCCTTACTGCTTCCAAACACATACATTTGTAGGTATCATATGTAGTATGTCTGTAACTGAAAGGAGTCATATGTATTATGTGTGTAACTGAAAGGTATCATTACTGCTAGGAAACACATACTTTTGTAGGTATTATATGTACTATGTGTGTAACTGAAAGGTATCATTACTGCTTGCATACACATACGTTTGTAGCTATCACATGTATTACATGTGTAACTAAAAGGTATCATACTACTTCTATAAACATACTTTTGTAGGTATCATTTGTAGTATGTGTGCAACTGAAAGGTGTCATTATTGCTTGCATACACATACATTTGTAGATATCATATGCAGCATGTGTGTAAATGAAAGGCATCATTACTGCTTGCATACAGACACTTTTGTAGGTATTATATATTGTATGTATGTAACTGAAAGTTATCTTTACTGCTTGCATACAAATACTTTTCTAGGTATCTGATGTATTATGCGTGTAACTAAAAGGTATCACTACTGCTTCCAAATATGTACTTTGTAGGTATCATATGTAGTATGTGTGCAACTGAAAGGTGTCATATGTATTATGTGTGCAACAGAAAGGTATAATTACTGCTTGCAAAGACATACTTTTGTTGGTATCATATGTAGTATGTGTGGCATCTGAAAGGTGTATTTACTGCTTGCATACACATACTTTTGTAGGTATTATGTGTAGTATGTGTTAACTGAAAGGTGTCATTACTGCTTGCATGCACATGCGTTTGTAGGTATGAAATGTATTATGTGTGTAACTGAAAGCTATCAATACTGCTTGCATACACATACTTTTGTAGGTATGATATGCATTATGTGTGTAACTGAATAGCGTCATTAAGGCTTGCATACACACACTTTTGTAGTATCATATGTAGTATGTGTGTAAATGAAACGTATCATTACTGCATGCATATACATACTTTTGTAGGTATAATATGTATTATGTGTGTAACTGAAATGTATCATTACTGCTTGCATACACATACTTTTGAAGGTATCATATGAAGTATGTGTTTAACTGAAAGGTGTCATTACTGCTTGCATATGCATACTTTTGTAGGTATGATATGTAGTATTTTGTGTAATTGGAAGGTGTCATTACTGCTTGCATGCACATACTTTTGTAGGTATGATATGTAGTATGTGTGTAACTTAAAGGTGTCATTACTGCTTACATACACACACTTTTGTATGAATCATATGTAGTATGTGTGTAACAGAAAGGTATCATTACTGCTTGCATACACATACATTTGTAGGTATCATATGTAGTATATGTGTAATTGAAAGGTATCATTACTGCTTGCATACTCATACTTTTGCAGGTATCACATGTAATATGTGTGTAACTGAAAAGTATCATTACTGGTTGAATACACATACTTTGCAGATATCATATTTAGCAACTGTGTAATGGAAAGGTGTTATTACTGCTTGCATGCACATACTTTTGCAGGTATCATAGGTATTATATGTATTATTGGTAGTATTTGTATTACTGAAAGGTATCATTACTGCTTACTGCACATACTTTTGTAGGTATGATATGCAGTATGTGTGTAATTGAAAGGTGTCATTCCTGTTTGCATACACATACTTTTGCAGGTTTTATATGTAGTATGTGTGTAACTGAAATGTGTCATTACTGCTTGCGTGCACATACTTGTTTGGGTATCATATGGTGTATGTGTGTATCATATGGTGTATGTGTGTAACTGAAATGTGTCATTAGTGCTTGCATACACATACTTTTGTAGTTATCATATGTAGTATGTGTGTAACTAAAAGGTGTCATTACTGCTTGCATACACACTTTTGTAGGTATATGTATTATGAGTGTAACTGAAAGGTATCATTAATGCTTGCATACATATACTTTTGTAGGTAACATATGTATTATGTGTGTAACTGAAAGGTGTCATTACCGCTTGCATACACATACTTGTAGGTATCATATGTATTTTGTGTAAGTGAAAGGTATCATTGCTGTTTGCAAACACATACTTTTGTAGATATCATATGTAATATGTGGGTAACTGAAAGGTGTCATATGTATTATGTGTGTAACTGAAAGGTATCATTACTGCTTGCAAACACATACTTATGTAGGTATCATTTGTAGTATGTGTGTAACTGAAAGGTGTCCTTACTGCTTCCGTACACATACATTTTAGGTATCATATGTAGTATGTTTGTAACTGAAAGGTGCCATTAATGCTTGTATACACATAATTTTGAACGTATTATATGTAGTAAGTGTTTATCTGAAAGGTGTTATTGTTGCTTGCATGCACATACTTTTGTATGCATCATATGTATTATGTGCGTTACTGAAAGGTATCATAACTGCTTGTATACACATACTTTTGTAGGTATTATATGTATTATGTGTGTAACTAAAGGGTATCATTACTGCTTGCATACACATACTTTTGAAGGTATCAAATGTAGTATGTGTGTAACTGAAATGTATCATTACTGCTTGAATACACACACGACTGTAGGTATTAAATGTATTATGTGTGTAATTGAAAGGTGTCATTACTGCTTGCATAGACATACTTTTGTAGTTATCATATGTAATATGTCTGTAACTGAAAGATGTCATTATTATTTGCATACACATGCTTTTGTAGATATCATATGTAGTATGTCTGTAACTGAAAGGTATCATTATTGCTTGCATACATATACTTTTGCAGGTATCATATGTAGTGTGTGTGTAACTGAAAAGTATTATTACTGCTTGAATACACAAACTTTTGTAGGTATCATATGAATAATTTGTTTTACTGAAAGTATCATTAATGCTTGCATACACATACTTTTGTAGGTATGATATGTAGTATGTGTGTAACTGAAATGTGTCATTACTGCTTGCATATACATACTTTCTTAGGTAACATATATTGCATGTGTGTAATTGAAAGGTGTCATTACTGCTTACATGCACATACTTTTGTAGGTAACATATGTATTATGTGTGTTAGTGAAAGGAGTCATTACTGCTTGCATACACATCATTTTGAAGGGATCATATGCAGTATATGTGTAACTGAAAGGTGTCATTACTGCTTGCATACACATAATTTTGTAGGGATCATATGTAGTATTTGTCTAACTGAAATGTATCGCTACTGCTTGTATGCACATACTTTTGTATATATTATATGTAGTATGTGTGTCACTGAAAGGTATCATTACTTCTTGCATACGCATACTTTTGAAGATATCATATGTATTATGTGTGTAACTGAAAGGTATCATTACTACTTGCATACACATACTTTTTTAGGTATGACATTTAGTATGTGTGTAACTGAAAGGTGTCATTACTGCTTGCATAGACATACTTTTGTAGTTATAATATCTAGTATGTGTGTAACTTGAAGGTGTCACTACTGCTTGCATACACATACTTTTGCAGGTATCATATGTAGTATGTGTGCAACTGAAAAGTGTCATTACTGTGTGCATACACATACTTTTGAAGTTATAATATCTAGTATGTGTGTAACTTGAAGGTGTCATTACTGCTTGCATACACATACTTTTGTAGGTATCATTTGTAGTATGTGTGCAACTGAAAGGTGTCATTACTGCTTGCATACACATACTTTTGTAGGTATCATATGTAGTATGTGTGTAATTGAAAGGTGTCATTACTGCTTGCATACACATACTTTTGTATGTATCATATGTATTATGTGTGTAACTGAAAGTTGTCATTTGTTTTATGTATGTAACTGAAAGGTATCGTTACTGCTTGTATACACACATTTGTAGGTATCATATATATTATGTGTGTAAATGAATGGTAGGTTTACTAATTGCATACACATACTTTTCTAGGTATCATATGAATTATGTGTGTAACTGAAACGTGTCATTACTGCTTGCGCACATATACTTTTGTAGGTACCATATGTAGTACGTGTGTAACTGAAAGGTATTCTTACTGCTTCCAAACACATATGTTTGTTGGTATCATATGTAGTATGTGTGTTACTGAAAGGAGTCATATGTATTATGTGTGTAACTGAAAGGTATCATTACTGCTTGCATACACATATGTTTGTAGTTATCACATGTATTATGTGTGTAACTGAAAGGTATCATTACTTTTTCTATACACATAGTTTTGGAGGTGTCATATGTATTATGTCTGTAACTGAAAGGTGTCATTACTGCTTTCATACATTTACTTTTGTAGGTATCATATGTAGTATGTGTGTAACTGAAAGGAATCATTACTGCTTCCATACACATACTTTTGGAGGTATCATATGTATTATGTCTGTAACTGAAAGGTGTCATTACTGCTTTCATACATTTACTTTTGTAGGTATCATATGTAGTATGTGTGTAACTGAAAGGTGTCATTACTGCTTGCATACACATACTTTTGTAGGTATCATATGTATTATGTGTGTAACTGAAAGGTATCATTACTGCTTGTAAACTATTTGCATACACACTTTTGTAGGTATCATATATATTATGTGTGTAAATGAAAGATAGGTATACTGTTTGCATACACATACTTTTGTAGGTGTCAAATGAATTATGTGTGTAACTGAAAGGTGTCATTACTGCTTGCGCACACATACTTTTGTAGGTACCATATGTAGTATGTGTGTAACTGAAAGCTATCCTTACTGCTTCCAAACACATATGTTTGTAGGTATCATATGTAGTATGTCTGTAACTGAAAGGAGTCATATGTATTATGTGTGTAACTGAAAGGTATCATTACTGCTTGTAAACACATACTTTTGTTGGTATTATATGTACTATGTGTGTAACTGAAAGGTATCATTACTGCTTGCATACACATACGTTTGGAGCTATCACATGTATTACATGTGTAACTAAAAGGTATCATACTGCTTCTATACACATACTTTTGCAGGTATCATATGTATTATGTCTGTAATTGAAAGGTGTCAGTACTGCTTGCATAGACTTACTTTTGTATGTATGATATGTAGTGTGTGTGTAATAGAAAGGTGTAATTAATGCTTGCATACACATACATTTGTAGATATCATATGCAGCATGTGTGTAAATGAAAGGCATCATTACTGCTTGCATACAGACACTTTTGTAGGTATCATATATTGTATGTATGTAACTGAAAGGTATCTTTACTGCTTGCACACAAGTACTTTTCTAGGTATCAGATGTATTATGCGTGTAACTAAAAGGTATCACTACTGCTTCCAAATATGTACTTTTGTAGGTATCATATGTAGTATGTGTGCAACTGAAAGGTGTCATATGTATTATGTGTGCAACAGAAAGGTATAATTACTGCTTGCAAAGACATACTTTTGTTGGTATCATATGAAGTATGTGTGGCATCTGAAAGGTGTATTTACTGCTTGCATACACATACTTTTGTAGGTATCATGTGTAGTATGTGTTAACTGAAAGGTGTCATTACTGCTTGCATGCACATACTTTTGTAGGTATCAAATGTATTATGTGTGTAACTGAAAGCTATCAATACTGCTTGCATACACATACGTTTGTAGGTATGATATGCATTATGTGTGTAACTGAATAGCGTCATTAAGGCTTGCATACACACACTTTTGTAGTAGTATGTGTGTAACTGAAAGGTGTCATTATTGCTTGCATACACAAACTTTTGTATGTATCATATGTAGTATGTGTGTAACTGAAATGTATCATTACTGTTTGCAAAAACATACTTTTGTAGGTATCATATGCAGTAAGTGTGTAACTGAAAGGTGTCATTACTGCTTGCATACACATACTTTTTTAGGTATCATATGTATTATGAGTGTAACTGAAAGCTATCATTACTGCTTGCATACATATAATATTGTAGGTATCATATGTATTATGTGTGTAACAGAAAGGTGTCATTACTGCTTGCATACACATACTTTTTTAGATATCGTAGGTAGTGTGTGTTTAACTGAAAGGTATCATTACTGCTTGCATACACATACTTTTGTAGGTATCATATGTAGTATGTGTGTAACTGAAAGGTGTTTTTACTGCTTACATACACCTACTTTTGTAGGTATCATATGTAGTATGTGCGTAACTGAAAGGTGTCATTACTGCTTGCATACACATACTTTTTCAGGTATCATATGTAGTATTTGTGTAACTGAAAGGTGTAATTAGTGCTTGCATACTCATACATTTGTAGGTATCTTATATAGTACGTGTGTAACTGAAAGATGTCATTACTATTTGCATATACATGCTTTTGTAGTTATCATATGTAGTATGTCTGTAACTGAAAGGTATCATTATTGCTTGCATACATATACTTTTGCAGGTATCATATGTAGTGTTTGTGTAACTAAAAAGTATTATTACTGCTTGAATACACATACTTTTGTAGGTATCATATGAATTATTTGTTTTACTGAAAGTATCATTAATGCTTGCATACACATACTTTTGTAGGTATGATATGTAGTATGTGTGTAACTGAAATGTGCCATTACTGCTTGCATATACATACTTTCTTAGGTAACATATATAGTATGTGTGTAATTGAAAGGTGTCATTACTGCTTGCATACACGTACTTTTGTAGGTAACATATGTATTATGTGTGTTAGTGAAAGGAGTCATTTACTGCTTGCATACACATAATTTTGAAAGTATCATATGCAGTATATGTGTAACTGAAAGGTGTCATTACTGCTTGCATACACATAATTTTGTAGGGATCATATGTAGTATTTGTGTAACTGAAATGTATCACTACTGCTTGTGTGCACATACTTTTTGTATATATTATATGTAGTATGTGTGTCACTGAAAGGTATCTTTACTTCTTGAATACACATACTTTTGAAGTTATCATATGTATTATGTGTGTAACTGAAAGGTATCATTACTACTTGCGTACACATACTTTTGTAGGTATGATATTTAGTATGTGTGTAACTGAAAGGTGTCATTACTGCTTGCATAGACATACTTTTGTAGTTATAATATCTAGTATGTGTGTAACTTGAAGGCGTCATTACTGCTTGCATACACATACTTTTGTAGGTATCATTTGTAGTATGTGCGTAACTGATAAGTGTCATTACTGCGTGCATACACATACTTTTGAAGTTATAATATCTAGTATGTGTGTAACTTGAAGTTGTCATTACTGCTTGCATACACATACTTTTGTAAGTATCATTTGTAGTATGTGTGCAACTGAAAGGTGTCATTACTGCTTGCATACACATACTTTTGTAGGTATCATATGTAGTATGTGTGTAACTGAAATGTGTCATTACTGCTTGCATACACGTACTTTTGTAGGTATCATATGTATTATGTGTGTAACTGAAAGGTGCCATATGTTTTATGTGTGTAACTGAAAGGTATCATTACTGCTTGCATACACACTTTTGTAGGTATCATATATATTGTGTGTAAATGAAAGGTAGGTATACTGCTTGCATACTCATACTTTTGTAGGTATCATATGAATTATGTGTGTAACTGAATGGTGTAATTACTGCTTGCGCACACATACTTTTGTAGGTACCATATGTAGTACATGTGTAACTGAAAGGTATCCTTACTGCTTCCAAACACATATGTTTGTAGGTATCATATGTAGTATGTGTGTAACTGAAAGGAGTCATATGTATTATGTGTGTAACTGAAAGGTATCATTACTGCTTGCATACACATACTT
The DNA here is from genome assembly GCF_019279795.1 of Protopterus annectens. NCBI lineage: Eukaryota > Metazoa > Chordata > Ceratodontiformes > Protopteridae > Protopterus > Protopterus annectens. Next base: position 924,116,588 of record NC_056731.1, read on the forward strand.
TTGTAGGTATCATATGTACTATGTGTGTAACTGAAAGGTATCATTTACTGCTTGCATACACATACATTTGTAGCTATCACATGTATTATGTGTGTAACTGAAAGGTATCATTACTGCTTCTATACACATACTTTTGGAGGTATCATATGTATTATGTCTGTAACTGAAAGGTGTCATTACTGCTTGCATACATTTACTTTTTTAGGTATGCTATGTAGTATGTGTGTAACTGAAAGGTGTAATTAATGCTTGCATACACATACTTTTGTAGATATCAGATGCAGTATGTATGTAACTGAAAGATATCTTTACTGCTTGCATACAAATTCTTTTGTTGGTATCAGATGTATTATGCATGTAACTGAAAGGTATCACTACTGCTTCCAAATATGTACTTTTGTTGGTATCTTATGTAGTATGTGTGCACTGAAAGGTGTCATATGTATTATGTATGTAACATAAAGGCATAATTACTGCTTGCAAAGGCATACTTTTTTGGGTATCATATGTAGTATGTGTGTAACTGAAATGTGTTTTTATTGCTTGCATACACATACTTTTGTAAGTATCACATGTAGTATGTGTGTAACTGAAAGCTATCAATACTGCTTGCATACACATACTTTTGTAGGTATGATATGTATTATGTGTGTAACTGAATAGAGTCATTAAGGCTTGCATACACATACTTTTGTATGTATCATATGTAGTATGTGTGTAACTGAAAGGTGTAATTATTGCTTGCATACACAAACTTTTGTATGTATCATATGTAGTATGTGTGTAACTGAAAGGTATCATTACTGCTTGCATACACACACTTTTGTAGGTATCATATGTATTATGTGTGTAACTGAAATGTATCATTACTGCTTGCAAAAACATACTTTTGTAGGTATCATATGCAGTATGTGTGTAACTGAAAGGTGTCATTACTGCTTGCATATACATACTTTTTTAGGTTTCAAATGTATTATGTATGTAACTGAAAGCTATCATTACTGCTTGCATACATATAATATTGTAGGTATCATATTGTATTATGTGTGTAAAGGAAAGTTGTCATTACTGCTTGCATACACATCCTATTTTAGATATCATATGTAGTGTGTGTGTAACTGAAATGTATCATTACTGCTTGTATTCACATACTTTTGTATGCATCATATGTAGTATGTGTGTAACTGAAATGTATCATTACTGCTTGCATACACATACTTTTGTAGGTATCATATGTAGTATGTGTGTAACTGAAAGGTGTCATTACTGCTTGCATACACATACTTTTATAGGTATCATATGTATTATGTGTGTAACTGAAAGGTGTCATATGTTTTATGTGTGTAACTGAAAGGTATCATTACTGCTTGTAAACTAGTTGCATACACACTTTTGTAGGTATCATATATATTATGTGTGTAAATGAAAGATAGGTATACTGCTTGCATACACATACTTTTGTAGGTGTCAAATGAATTATGTGTGTAACTGAAAGGCATTCTTACTGCTTCCAAACACATACGTTTGTAGGTATCATATGTAGTAAGTCTGTAACTGAAAGGAGTCATATGTATTATGTGTGTAACTGAAAGGTATCATTACTGCTTGTAAACACATACTTTTGTAGGTATCATCTGCACTATGTGTGTAACTGAAAGATATCATTACTGCTTGCATACACATATGTTTGTAGCTATCACATGTATTACGTGTGTAACTGAAAGGTATCATACTGCTTCTATACACATACTTTTGCAGGTATCATATGTATTATGTCTGTAACTGAAAGGTGTCATTACTGCTTGCATAGACTTACTTTTGTATTTATGATATGTAGTGTGTGTCTAATTGAAAGGTGTAATTAATGCTTGCATACACATACTTTTGTAGATATCATATGCAATATGTGTGCAAATGTAAGGCATCATTACTGCTTGCATACAGACACTTTTGTATGTATCATATATTGTATGTATGTAATTGAAAGGTATCTTTACTGCTTGCATACAAATACTTTTCTAGGTATCAGATGTAGTATGCATGTAACTAAAAGGTATCACTACTGCTTCCAAATATGTACATTTGTAGGTATCATGTGTGCAACAGAAGGGTATAATTACTGCTTGCAAAGACATACTTTTGTTGGTATCATATGTAGTATGTGTGGCAACTGAAAGGTGTATTTACTGCTTTCATACACATACTTTTGTAGGTATCATGTGTAGTACGTGTTAACTGAAAGGTGTCATTACTGCTTGCATGCACATACTTTTGTAGGTATCAAATGTATTATGTGTGTAACTGAAAGCTATCAATACTGCTTGCATACACATACGTTTGTAGGTATGATATGCATTATGTGTGTAACTGAATAGCATCATTAAGGCTTGCATACACACACTTTTGTAGGTATCATATGTAGCATGTGTGTAACTGAAAGGTGTCATTATTGCTTGCATACACAAACTTTTGTATGTATCATATGTAGTATGTGTGTAACTGAAATGTATCATTACTGCTTGCAAAAACATACTTTTGTAGGTATCATATGTAGTAGGTGTATAACTGAAAGGTGTCATTACTGCTTGCATACACTTACTTTTTTAGGTATCATATGTATTATGAGTGTAACTGAAAGCTATCATTACTGCTTGCATACATATAATATTGTAGGTATCATATGTATTACGTGTGTAACGGAAAGGTGTCATTACTGTTTGGATACACATACTTTTTTAGATATCATATGTAGTGTGTGTGTAACTGAAAGGTATCATTACTGCTTGCATACACATACTTTTGTAGGTATCATATGTAGTATGTGTGTAACTGAAAGGTCATTACTGCTTGCATACACACACTTTTGTAGGTATCATATGTTGTATGTATGTAACTAGAAGGTATCTTTACTGCTTGCATGCAAATATTTTTGTAGGTATCATATGTGTTATGTGTGTAACTGAAAGGTGTCAGATATATTATGTGTGTAACAGAAAGGTATAATTACTGCTTGCAAAGACATACTTTTGCAGGTATCATATGTAGTATTTGTGTAACTGAAAGGTGTCAGATATATTATGTGTGTAACAGAAAGGTATAATTACTGCTTGCAAAGACATACTTTTGTAGGTATCATATGTAGTATTTGTGTAACTGAAAGGTGTTTTTACTGCTTACATACACCTACTTTTGTAGGTATCATATGTAGTATGTGCGTAACTGAAAGGTGTTATTACTGCTTGCATACACATACTTTTTCAGGTATCATATGTAGTATTTGTGTAACTGAAAGGTGTAATTATTGCTTGAATACACATTATTTTGTATGTATCATATGTAGTATGAGTGTAACTCAAAGGTGTCATTACTGCTTGCATACAAACTTTTGTAGGTATATGTATTATTTGTGTAACTGAAAGGTATCATTAATGCTTGCATACACATACTTTTGTAGGTATCATATGTCATATGTGTGTTACTGAAAGGTGTCATTACTGCTTGCATACACATACTTTTGTAGGTATCATAAGTAGTATGTGTGTATCTGAAAGATGTCATATGTATTATGTGTGTAACTGAAATGTATCATTACTGCTTGCAAAGACATACTTCTGTAGGTATCTTGTGTAGTATTTGTGTAACTGAACAGTGTCATTACTGTTTGCCTACACATACTTTTGAAGGTATCATATGTAGTATGTGTGTAACTGAAAGGTGTCATTAATGCCTGCATATACATACTTTTGAAGGTATCATATGTAGTATGTGTGTAACTGAAAAGAGTTATTACTGCTTGCATGCACATACTTTTGTAGGTATCATATGTATTATGTGTGTAACTGAAAGGTATCATTACTGCTTGCATACACATACTTTTGTAGGTATGATATGTATTATGTGTGTAACTGAAAGGAGTCATTACTGCTTGCATACATATACTTTTGTAGGTATTATATGTAGTATGTGTGTACTGAAAGGTGTCATTACTGCTTGCATACACAAACTTTTGTATTTATCATATGTAGTGTGTGTGTAACTGAAAGGTATCATTACTGCTTGCATACACATACTTTTGCAGGTATCATATGTAGTATGTGTGTAACTGAAAAGTATCATTACTGCTTGAATACACATACTTTTGTAGGTATCATATGTAGGCTGTATGTAACTAAAAGGTGTCATTACCACTTGCATACTCATACTTTTGTAGGTATCATATGAATTATTTGTATTACTGGAAGGTATCATTACTGCTTGTATACAAATACTTTTGTAGGTATCATATGTAGTATGTTTGTAACTGAAAGGTGTCATTACTGCTTGCATACACATACTTGTGTAGGTATCATATATGTGTAACTGTAAGGTGTCATTACTGCTTGCATAGACATACATTTGTAGGTATCATAAGTAGTATGTGTTCAACTGGAAGGTACCATTACTGCTTGCAAAGACATACTTTTGAAGGTATCATATGCAGTATTTGTGTAACTGAAATGTGTCATTATTGCTTGCATATACATACTTTTGTAGATATGATATGTAATATGTGTGTAGTTGAAAGGAGTCATTACTGCTTGTATACACAAACTTTTGTCGGCATCATCTGTAGTATGTGTGTAACTGAAAGGTGCCATTACTGCTTGCATACACAAACTTTTGTATGTATCATATGTAGTATGTGTGTAACTGAAAGGTATCATTACTGCATGCATATACATACTTTTGTAGGTATAATATGTATTATGTGTGTAACTGAAATGTATCATTACTGCTTGCATACACATACCTTTGAAGGTATCATATGCAGTATGTGTGTAACTGAAATGTGTCATTATTGCTTGCATATACATACTTTTGTTGTTATATGCAGTATGTGTGAAACTGAAAGGTGTCATTACTGCTTGCATACACACTTTTGTAGGTATATGTATTATGAGTGTAACTGAAAGGTATCATTAATTAAAACAGTTTGATCACAGCCACAAAACACAGCAACCACCTCAGGCTTAGGATAATCCAATTTATTCACCGACTCGGTGAATAAATTGGATTATCCTAAGCCTGAGGTGGTTGCTGTGTTTTGTGGCTGTGATCGAACTGTTTTAATTCATCTTTATCCTGTTTTTTGGAACTTTGTTTGTGTGTTTTAAGGTATCATTAATGCTTGCATACATATACTTTTGTAGGTATCATACTTATTATGTGTGTAACTGAAAGGTGTCATTACCACTTGCATACACATACTTTTGTAGGTATTATATGTATTTTGTGTAACTGAAAGGTATCATTGCTGCTTGCAAACACATACTTTTGTAGATATCATATGTAATATGTGGGTAACTGAAAAGTGTCATATGTATTATGTGTGTAACTGAAAGGTATCATTACTACTTGCAAACACATACATATGTAGGCATCACATGTAGTATGTGTGTAACTGAAAGGTGTCCTTACTGCTTCCGTACACATACATTTTAGGTATCATATGTAGTATGTTTGTAACTGAAAGGTGCCATTAATGCTTGTATACACATACTTTTGAAGGTATTATATGCAGTAAGTGTTTAACTGAAAGGTGTTATTACTGCTTGCATGCACATACTTCTGTATGCATCATATGTATTATGTGCGTTACTGAAAGGTATCATAACTGCTTGCATACACATACTTTTGTAGGTATCATATGTATTATGTGTGTAACTAAAGGGTATCATTACTGCTTGCATACGCATACTTTTGTAGGTATCATATGTAGTATGTGTGTAACTGATATGTATCATTACTGTTTGAATACATACAGGACTGTAGGTATCAAATGTATTATGTGTGTAATTGAAAGGTGTCATTACTGCTTGCATACAAATACTTTTGCAGTTATCATATGTAGTATTTGTGTAACTGAAATGTATCATTACTGCTTATATACACATACTTTTGTGTGTATCTTATGCAGTATGTGTGTAACTGAAAGGTATTATTCCTGTTTGCATACACATACTTTTGAAGGTATCATATGTATTATGTGTGTAACTGAAAGGTGTTATTACTGCTTGCATACACATACTTTTGTAGGTATCATATATAGAATGTGTGTAACTGAAAGATGTCATTACTATTTGCATACACATGCTTTTGTAGTTATCATATGTAGCATGTCTGTAACTGAAAGGTATCTTTACTGCTTGCATACATATACTTTTGCAGGTATCATATGTAGTGTGTGTGTAACTGAAAAGTGTTATTACTGCTTGAATACACATACTTTCGTAGGTATCATATGAATTATTTGTTTTACTGAAAGTATCATTAATGCTTGCATACACATACTTTTGTAGGTATGATATGTAGTATGTGTGTAACGGAAATGTGTTATTACTGCTTGCATATACATACTTTCTTAGGTAACATATATAGTATGTGTGTAATTGAAAGGTGTCATTACTGCTTGCATACACATACTTTTGTAGGAAACATATGTATTATGTGTGTTAGTGAAAGGAGTCATTACTGTTTGCATACACATAATTTTGAAGGTATCATATGCAGTATATGTGCAACTGAAAGGTGTCATTACTGCTTGCATACACATAATTTTGTAGGGATCCTATGAAGTATTTGTGTAACTGAAATGTATCACTACTGCTTGTATGCACATAGTTTTGTAGATATTATATGTAGTATATGTGTCACTGAAAGGTATCATTACTTCTTGCATACACATACTTTTGAAGTTATCATATGTATTATGTGTGTAACTGAAAGGTATCATTACTACTTGTGTACACATACTTTTGTAGGTATGATATTTAGTAATGTGTGTAACTGAAAGGTGTCATTACTGCTTGCATAGACATACTTATGTAATTATAATATCTAGTATGTGTGTAACTTGAAGGTGTCATTACTGCTTGCATACAGATACATTTGTAGGTATCATATGTAGTATGTGTGTAACTGAAAAGTGTCATTACTGTGTGCATACACATACTTTTGTAAGTATCATATGTAGTATGTGTGTAACTGAAAGGTGTCATTACTGCTTGCATACACATACTTTTGTAGGTATCATATGTATTATGTGTGTAACTGAAATGTGTCATATGTTTTAAGTGTGTAACTGAAAGGTATCATTACTGCTTGCATACACACTTTTGTAGGTATCATATATATTATGTGTGAAAATGAAAGGTAGGTATACTACTTGCATACACATACTTTTGTAGGTATCATATGAATTATGGGCGTAACTGAAAGGTGTCATTACTGCTTGCGCACACATACTTTTGTAAGTACCATATGTAATACGTGTGTAACTGAAAGGTATCCTTACTGCTTCCAAACACATACGTGTGTAGTTATCATATGTAGTATGTGTGTAACTAAAAGGAGTCATATGTATTATGTGTGTAACTGAAAGGTATCATTACTGCTTGCATACACATACTTTTGTAGGTATCATATGTACTATGTGTGTAACTGAAAGGTATCATTACTGCTTGCATACACATACATTTGTAGCTATCACATGTATAATGTGTGTAACTGAAAGGTATCATTACTGCTTCTATACACATACTTTTGGAGGTATCATATGTCTTATATCTGTAACTGAAAGGTGTCATTACAGCTTGCATACACTTACGTTTGTAGGTATGATATGCAGTAAGTGTGTAACTGAAAGGCATCATTACTGCTTGCCTACAAATACTTTTGTAGGTATCAGATGTATTATGCGTGTAACTGAAAGGTATCACTACTGCTTCCAAATATGTACTTTTGTAAGTATCATATGTAGTATGTGTGCAACTGAAAGGTGTCATATGTAGTATGTGTGTAACAGAAAGGTATAATTACTGCTTGCAAAGACATACATTTGTGGGTATCATATGTAGTATGTGTGTAACTGAAAGGTGTTTTTACTGCTTGCATACACATACTTTTGTAGGTATCATATGTAGTATGTGTGTAACTGAAAGGTGTCATTACTGCTTGCATGCACATACTTTTGTAGGTATCAAATGTATTATGTGTGTAACTGAAAGCTATCAATACTGCTTGCATACACATATTTTTGTAGGTATGATATGTATTATGTGTGTAACTGAATAGAGTCATTAAGGCTTGCATACACATACTTTTGTATGTATTATATGTAGTATGTGTGTAACTGAAATGTGTCATTATTGTTTGCATACACAAACTTTTGTATGTATCATATGTAGTATGTGTGTAACTGAAAGGTATCATTACTGCTTGCATACACATACTTTTGTAGGTATCATATGTAGTATGTGTGTAGCTGAAAAGTGTCTTTACTGCTTGCATACACAAACTTTTGTAAGTATCATATGTATTATGTGTGTAACTGAAAGGTGTCATATGTTTTATGTGTGTAACTGAAAGGTATCATTACTGCTTGCATACACACTTTTGTAGGTATCATATATATTATGTGTGTAAATGAAAGGTAGGTATACTGCTTGCATACACATACTTTTGTAAGTGTCATATGAATTATGTGTGTAACTGAAAGGTGTCATTACTGCTTCCGCACACATACTTTTGTAGGTACCATATGTAGTATGTGTGTAACTGAAAGGTATCCTTACTGCTTCCAAACACATACGTTTGTAGGTATCATATGTAGTATGTGTGTAACTGAAAGCAGTCATATGTATTATGTGTGTAACTGAAAGGTATCATTACTGCTTGTAAACACATACTTTTGTAGGTATCATATGCACTATGTGTGTAACTGAAAGGTATCATTACTGCTTGCATACACATGCGTTTGTAGCTATCACATGTATTATGTGTGTAATTGAATGGTGCCATTACTCCTTCTATACACATACTTTTGGAGGTATCATATGTATTATGTCTGTAACTGAAAGGTGGCATTACTGCTTGCATACACTTACTTTTGTAGGTATAATATGTAGTATATGTGTAACTGAAAGGTGTAATCAATGCTTGCATACACATACTTTTGTAGATATCATATGCAGTATGTGTGTAACTGAAAGGTATCATTACTGCTTGCATACAGACACTTTTGTAGGTATCATATTTTGTATGTAAGTAACTGAAAGGTATCTTTACTGCTTGCATACAAATACTTTTGCAGGTATCAGATGTATTATATGCAAAACTGAAAGGTATCACTACTGCTTCCAAATATGTACTTTTGTAGGTATCATATGTAGTATGTGTACAAATGGAAGATGTCATATGTATTATGTGTGTAACAGAAAGGTATAATTACTGCTTGCAAAGACATACTTTTGTTGGTATCATATGTAGTATGTGTGTAATTGAAAGGTGTTTTTACTGCTTGCATACACATACTTTTGTAGGTATCATATGTAGTATGTGTGTAACTGAAATGTGTCATTACTGCTTGCATGCACATACTTTGTAGGTATCAAATGTATTATGTGTGTAACTGAAAGCCATCAGCACTGCTTGCATACACATACTTTTGTAGGTATGATATGGATTATGTGTGTAACTGAATAGAGTAATTAAGGCTTGCATACACATACTTTTGTAGGTATCATATGTAGTATGTGTGTAACTGAAAGGTGTCATTATTGCTTGCATACACAAACTTTTGTATGTATCATATGTAGTATGTGTGTAACTGAAAAGTATCATTACTACTTGCATACACATACTTTTGTAGGTATCATATGTATTATGTGTGTAACTGAAATGTATCATTACTGCTTGCAAAAACATACTTTTGCAGGTATCATATGCAGTATGTGTGTAACTGAAAGGTGTCATTACTGCTTGCATACACATACTTTTTTAGGTATCATATGTATTATGTGTGTAACTGAAAGCTATCATTACTGCTTGCATACATATAATATTGTAGGTATCATATGTATTATGTGTGTAATGGAAAGGTGTCATTACTGCTTGTATACACATACTTTTTTAGATATCATATGTAGTGTGTGTGTAACTGAAATGTATCATTACTGCTTGTATTCACATACCTTTGTATGCATCATATGTAGTATGTCTTTAACTGAAAGGTATCATTAATGCTTGCATACATATACTTTTGTAGGAATCATATGTAGTATGTGTGTAACTGAAATGTGTCATTACTGCTTGCATACGCACACTTTTGTAGGTATCATATGTTGTATGTATGTAACTGAAAGGTATCTTTACTGCTTGCATGCAAATACTTTTGTAGGTATCATATGTGTTATGTGTGTAACTGAAAGGTATCACTACTGCTTCCAAATACATACTTGTGTAGGTATCATATGTAGTATGTGTGTAACTGAAAGGTGTCATATATATTATGTGTGTAACAGAAAGGTATAATTACTGCTTGCAAAGACATACTTTTGTAGGTATCATATGTTGTATTTGTGTAACTGAAAGGTGTTTTTACTGCTTACATACACATACTTTTGTAGGTATCATATTTAGTATGTGCATAACTGAAAGGTGTCATTACTGCTTGCATACACATACTTTTTTAGTATCATATGTAGTATTTATGTAACTGAATGGTATCATTAGTGCTTGAATGCACATTATTTTGTATGTATCATATGTAGTATGAGTGTAACTGAATGGTGTCATTACTGCTTGCATACAAACTTTTGTAGGTATATGTATTATTTGTGTAACTGAAAGGTATCATTAATGCTTGCATACACATACTTTTGTAGGTATCATATGTCATATGTGTGTTACTGAAAGGTGTCATTACTGCTTGCATACACATACTTTTGTAGGTATCATAAGTATGTGTGTAACTGAAATATGTCATATGTATTATGTGTGTAACTGAAATGTATCATTACTGCTTTCAAAGACATATTTTTGTAGGTATCTTGTGTAGTATTTGTGTAACTGAAATGTGTCTTTACTGTTTGCCTACACATACTTTTGTAGGTATCATATGTAGTATGTGTGTAACTGAAAGGTGTCATTAATGCCTGCATACACATACTTTTGAAGGTATCATATGTAGTATGCGTGTAACTGAAAGGTGTCATTACTGCTTGCATGCACATACTTTTGTAGGTATCATATGTATTATGTGTGTAACTGAAAGGTATCATTACTGCTTGCAAACACATACTTTTTTAGGTATGATATGTATTATGTGTGTACCTGAAATGAGTCATTACTGCTTGCATACATATACTTTTGTAGATATCATATGTAGTATGTGTGTACCTGAAAGGTGTCATCACTGCTTGCATACACAAACTTTTGTATGTATCATATGTAGCGTGTGTGTAACTGAAAGGTATCATTACTGCTTGCATACACATACTTTTTTAGGTATCATATGTAGTCTGTGTGTAACTAAAAAGTGTCATTACCGCTTGCATACTCATACTTTTGTAAGTATCATATGAATTATTTGTGTTACTGAAAGGTATCATTACAGCTTGCATGCACTTACTTTTGTAGGCATGATATGTAGCATGTGTGTAATTGAAATGTGTCATTGCTGCTTGCATACACATACCTTTGTAGGTATCATATGTAGTATGTTTGTAGCTGAAAGGTGTCATTACTGCTTCCATACACATAATTTTGTAGGTATCATATGTATTATATGTCTAACTGAAAGGTATTATTACTGCTTGCATACACTTACTTTTGTACGTATCATATGAGTTTTTGTATAACTGGTTTAGCATGACAATGATGATTATGTCATAAAAATGAAGCTGCATATCTGTGATGTGCACAATAGTTACTGACAAATATTCTACCTCTCTCCCATAATCTAAATATAACTGTCAGAAGTTATTGTGAGGTATGTATTATACTCCAACTCTATTACTAAACTGTTGCAAGTCTATCTATTTCCAGTATATTGGGAGACATTAGTCCTGCATCGTGCCTGAGAAAGCATAAACTGGTTTCCATTTAATGTCACACACATACTGACCTAATTGAAGTATAGCAACTTTCAGTATTTAATCTGCATATCTTTAATGATCATGCTTGACAAACACATCTTCTGTGGCAATGAGGAATAATCCCTTATATGGAAATGTATGCATCTCTTTTACCTAAGTTTGAATCCCATATTACTCAGATTTCTTTTAACAGTGTGCAAGTCTCCATAAAATATGTGCCAAGTCATCCCACTGATTCTTTGTTGTGCGATGTTTTTCTTCACTTACCATCCAGCAAAAGTGGTTGTCATGGTTGTGCATGATTGTGCACTGGTCATAAAATGCAAAATTACAAACTGGCAGGAAAATATTAGAATTGGTGTTGGAGGAGCTATGCAGACATTGTACGAAATGGGAAAGATGGTGCCAAATTCAGGGCACAGAGATGGGTGTAGAGGAGTCAAAATATTTGTTGCACTCCTTGTTAAGAGCTACCGCCATAGGCTCCTGCAGGAGGGTGATATCCGGTCTCAGTATAAGGCTGAGACTTGAAACAGCCTAGCTAAGGTTGTCTCTAGTGGCACTGGTATACATTTTCTGGGGAGCTGTGTAGGCACCGCTACAGCAACATAAAAAGGTACAAGCAGGCACAACATGACCAGTGGTTGGATGTGTTTAGAACTACTGACACCCCCCCCAGTTGTGTAAGTATACACAATACACAGACTCTTTCCACAAAGGGCAAACGTCCAGTCTGGTGGACCCCAGCCATTAACAAACTTTACAATAAGAGGAGAAAGCTATTACATGATAGAACAAAATCCATAAAAGGGAAGTCACCCCTGATCATTATTAGTAAAAAAATACGAGCACTCATAAAATCAACTAAGGCCAATTTTGAGAGAAAAATTGCCATGGATTCAAAGGACAATCATAAGGCCTTTTTCAGCTATGTTAGGAACCTGGGTGGAAACTCACAGATATGCTCAGAATTAGTCCAAAATGATACAAAAATCACTGAACCCACAGACATTGCCAACATACTGGCAGACAGGTTCAGTGCAAACTTCACCCCCTCTCCCCTAAAGGAGAGATAACTATCCCAGCCGAGTGTAGCCTCCCGGACATCTCAAATGCGCAGGTGAAAGCTGCTCTCTCTAAAGCTAAAAACACAGCATCAATGGGACCGGATGGTGTCCCCGGCTGTGTGCTACACGAGCTAAATGAGGAATTAAACCCGCACATAAGGCAGCTGTTTAATCTCAGCCTTACCACAGGATACGTGCCCAAGGAGTGGCGACGGCAACTGTGGTCCCACTCCACAAAGGTGGCCTCACGGACCCTGGTAATTACCGCCCCATAAGCTTAACAAGTCTAGTCTGCAAAGCTATGGAGAGGATCATAATGGAGCTCATAAACAAAGATATAGGGGACTTGCAGACATTGGACCCGACCCAGTTTGGCTTTGTCAAGGGAAGATCATGCCTTTTGAACTTGGTCGACTTCTTGAAATAGTCACCAAGGCCATTGATGAGGAAAGGCAGTCCATACAGCCTACCTTGACCTTGCAAAGGCTTTTGACACAATACCCCACTCGGGTATTGTAGAAAAACTTACCAGCTTAAATGTAAACCCATATGTCACAAGATGGGTTGCAAACTGGCTTAAGGACAGAACCCACAGGGTTAGAGTTGCTGGCGCTGTGTCAGACTCCAAGCCGGTCACAAGTGGTGTCCCACAGGGCTCGGTCCTTGGCCCCCTATTGTTTGGCATCTACTTCTCAGAAGTACAGGCCAACATGGGAGGACTTTGGCTGACAAAGTTTGCAGATGACTGCAAACTGGGCGCCATAGTGGAAAGTGCATCGGACACGGATATCCTTCAGAAGGGACTCACAGAAACAGATAGCTGGTGCCAGAGCCATGGCCTGAAGTTAAACGCCAAAAAATGTATAGTCATACCCTTCGGGAAAAACAAGGTAACCCCGAGCTACCATATAGGTGGCAATCCACTAAGCACAGAAGAGGTTATCAGGGACCTGGGGACCCAGGTTGACAGTGGCCTTTCTTTTGACACTCACATTGCTAAAGTGGTTAGAAAGACCTTCTACATTGCCCACCTGATCATGAAGGGATTCACATCCAGATCTAGTGAGGTCATTGTTCCCCTGTACTCTTCACTTATCAGACCAATGATCGAGTACAATGCCCCATTCGGGATGTATCTCACCCGACATCTGCAGCAATTGGAGAGACCCCAAAAGTTCCTCACCAAAAGGATAAAGGGACTCCAAAATCTGTCATATGCTGCCAGATTGAAGAAACTCCAGCTCTATTCAGTCGCATACCGTCTGCTCAGAGGTGACATGTGCCTGACATACAAGGCCATGTCCAACCCGGAATTAATGGACATGCTCCACCTCAAAAATCCAAATCCACCAAAACCACTAGAGCAAGCGACTTAAACCTTAGCACGGATATAAATAGGATGTGCTGGAGGGATAGATTTATCACTCAGAGACTCCCTATGCTGTGGAATAAAATCCCGGTCCATGTGAGGCAGAGCACCTCGCTGACTCTGTTCAAGAGAAATCTAGACCTGTGGATGGGAGATCGTAGGTTTACCCCGGGAATCATCTCTGGGTCACTGCTGGACAGAGGCATAACAAACTAATGGGCACAGTATTTTTCATATAAGGTGGTAAGCCACAATAATTTGGGCTAGGCTTATAAATGCCTTAGGGCAGATAGCCTAGTATAAACCTATGAACCTATGAACCTATATGGTAGATGACCAATACTGGTATGCATAATGCTTTCATGTCTCTTTCTAAAATTTCTATTTTACAGCTGCAGATGAAATCTTTGTGAACAGGGAAGAACAAACTGAGAAGTTGGAGCAACTCAGAGAGGCAAGGATTATGTATGGGCATATATCAGTATCAAGTTCAGTATGCATATCTTAACTGCAACAGCAAGCAAGCACAATGTCTGTTGTAGCTCTTGGTAATTGTAGTAGGCAAGTGTAATAGTATGTTAAGATTATGTAGGTTCAATTCCCACAAGTAACCTCTAGATTGACATTCAACAAGTATCATTTATACATTTGACATGCAGCAATATTGCCTTTAATGACATCCTGTTAAGTTAATTATTAATATATTTTAAAGAACATAGGTTCATAGGTTCATAGATGTTTACTTGGCTAATGACCACAAAGGCCTATTTTAGCTTTGCCATGTGTCCCAAATCTCTGATAATTTCTGGTACCTTTTTTAAGTGTAAGCATGGGATTGGGAGGTAAAACATTTACAATCATGGGCCTGGGAGTTGAGCCATTTACAGGCTGCCTGTGACCATTAGAGATAAATGAAATATATGCATATTCCAAGGATTACTTGTAACATTTCACAGTCATTTTTTTTTTTTTTTGGATTTTAGAGCTCTATATCTAGTATAATAATAAAAGGATACTTATTATAATAAAGCATGGACGCAACATATCATGGTTCCAGTAACCCCTTTTATATTTTTGTCTTGTCCTATCTCTCTTTTTTGTTTAATTTTAATTTTTTTATTTTTATTTATTTTTTATTTATTTATTTTATTTTATTTTTGTGGGTTACCTGGAATCATACCTTTCTAATATCATACGTTTCTGACAACAAACCAAATGCTTTTCCTCAGAGGGAGGTGAGCCAACCACTGCAGCTTGGCCTGCCTACCCTCCACCACCTATTGCATCAACACCCAGCACCTCTGTGACACAACCTGGAAGTACTGATTCCCCCAAACACTACACTACTTGGCCCATCTACATCAGGTAAGATTGCCCTGGCTATTGGTGCATTGGAACCCTCTAGGAGTATTTGTGGAGGCAGTTATTATATCACCTAACAGGAGCTGCCAGGGATTGTGCATGATTCCATAAAAACTGTCCTTGGTGCCTGCATCAGCCACCTGGAGGGATTGCACATTAACATAGAAAAGAGAATCCCATATCAAGCAGTCTCAGAGGGAACTGAAGAAGTGGACAGTAATGACAGTTCTAAGGATGAGGACTAGATTCCCACTGTTCCTATGCTTGAAGGGCATGTGCTTCTAATGTCCCCTACCTATCACCAATCATGGTATCCGCCAACCATTTGTGTCCATCCCCATGCCTTTGAGTGTCTTGTTTTTCCTGTTTGTCTGCACCTGCTTCCTCTCCTACCCTACCTACTTGACCCTCACATTTCTATGTCTCTTCCCAAACATTCCTCTTTTTTTATACCAAAAAAAGTGCATCTGGCCCTCAAAAATGTTGTCACATACATAGCTTTTCACTTTGCATATGTGTCTTCTTGATACACTTGATTTGTTTCAACTGGCTATACAACATTGTTGCATTGTTATCACCTATCTATGTTGTGGTGATAGTCCAACTTCATTAGATTTTTTTCTACATGTGCAAATTAATGTGTTGAAGCCATGGAGATCAATGTTTTTTTCATAACTCACTCCTGCAAGTTCCTTTATTGCTTTCCCTTCTTCTACCATCTTTTCCCCCTCATTCCTATCTACTCCATTTCACACTTTTAATCTGGTTAAAAAAAATAAAATCACACACCACACACATGGCCAGAAATGGCCCATAATAAAGCCATCACTGTTTGTCCTCTACATTTGCTCAAGGTTTGGCATGAAGCACCAGTGCTGAGCAGCAGTAAATGGTTCTTCATGTCCAGTGGCAAAACCTGGTGAGTTTTTGCCATAGGTTGCACTAGTCCAGTTGTACTCTCACAGTGGTGCTTAAACATTCTGCACTACAGGAATACAGAGTTAAGGCAGAGTAATGGCACTACTGTATAACAGTTACTATGGCAGTTGTGTACACTGCTGGCTATAACAAAATGTAACTTCCTATCTGGACTATTCGCATAAGTCACTTGACTGAAGATTTGTTTGGCATATTTTTGGGTGTTCAATTCTAGATGCCTCTCACATCATTTCTTACTGTGATGTTATTTGTCTATGATATATTTAATCACCCACATCTTAAAATTTGCCCACGTTATGAGCTGTCATGGAGACATATTGGATACTAGCCAAAATAAATGCTTTGCATTGGCATCCATCCCCTCAACTATTACATATTTACATATAAATATTATATTTGTCCCTCTCCTAACTGTTCTGTACCCCTGTGTCAGTCACTTCATGCTGCAGAGCATGGGAGCTTAATAATTAGAAGAGCCAAAAAACTGTCCATGAATGCTACATTTCAACAAATTTGTGTAGGTCTGTCCATTCTCATATTCACTCCTTCACTCTCACCCCTCTTTATATGTGCATATCTATTAGGCTGATGGATGTAAATGACTTCTCATGGTTTCTGCATACTGGCATGACTCTGCTGATAGATAATACAAACATATTACCTTGATTCAATAGGTGTTCAATGCTCCTGTAGTGTCCAAGGTTTTAAAATCAGCTGTAGGATTCTGTTTGTGTCATATTTAGGTGATGATGGATGAAATGTTCATCTGATATGATGTGGAAAGTCTCCTTACTGTGAAGAAGCATACTGCACACACTTTCTGGGACATACAGCCCTACCAAATAGTTAATTATATCTGCTGAGTCATAATAATCATTTCAAAACATGTACCGCCCCTTGTCATTTTTAGAAAGCTGTACACACAATAGTGATTTGCAGTAACACCTGCACAACAGCAAATAGTTGTGCAAGTGTATTGAGGTATGCATTACTGATACAATTTGGGGAAGATTATGGCGCTATACTCCTGTCCTCTCCTCCCACAATATGCATGGTCCCTAATCCTCTCTCTAAGCCTACGGTTTGTTTTTCCTACATAAAATCTAAAACATCTTGTGCAATGAGCAATGTACACTAGATTTTGGCTTTGTCTTGCTTACAGAACAATAATGAGATAGTTATTTGTCCATCTGATAAAGGTGGCCCTGCGGTTATTTTGGATGCTTCATATTATTATGCAGAAATGACAAAGATGCTTGCTGATTCAAATGTCTATAAGATTGTGACACAAGGAGTGATTCAGAAAATGTGTGAAAATGTTCATTTGCTCCTGTATAAAAGCATGTGTCTAGGACATTTAACTAAAGACATGTTTTATTTCTTCACAGTAGAGAGTCCCATTATACCTCAGATACACGGCCTTCCCAATTTACACAAAGATCCCTTAACGCCTAAGTTTAGACCAATATTTCTGTGCTTTTAGATAAGGAACTTAGAAAGGTTCAACAGGACTATCAGGTTGTGCTTAGAGACACTGAACAC
>NC_056731.1:924481537-924486537 GCF_019279795.1 Protopterus annectens
TGCTTTCTAATGCTCACTATTCCTTTCTGTTTCCTCAGAGACAGCGTTAACACCAGCGAAACACGCTCACAGTGGCTTACATGCGCGCACACATGCTTACACAGTTTAGAATCTACTTATTTGGGTTAAAACACGTGCACACCAGCACAAACAGTCTTACACGTCTGCCTACAGGCTCTCACATGCTCAGTCTACCTTACACGCGCGCACACTGCCCTACTCGCGCCTCATGGCGCGTACACGTGCGCATGCACGCCCAGCAAGAAACTTTGGTGTTGGCAACAGTGTACACCTTCCATTTCTTGACTTTCCCATGCTTATCTTGTGGCACTCCTCTTTCCATGATCTGTGTCTGTCATCTGTCATGTTACACTGACCTCCAATGAACTGCATTTCTTTCTGCCATTCCCCCCCCCTGTGATGTCACTGATGTCACCTATCTCCTACTCTGTTCCTCCCTCTTATGTAACTCTTACACTACTCGGAATGTGCTCATTTGCTATGTGACAGTGGGATTCAGTATCCTAACATTCATTTACATCAGATTGCCTACTAATGCTTAGTTACATGTCTTAGACTCAGCTTCCCCCCTTAGCAACCACTAAACGGTGGCCATGTTGTTTTTGGTCTGCTGGTCCCTGCATTGTAAATCCATGTATTGCATAAAACCCACATTTGTGGGTTTATAACCTTCATTTTTATGTTTTATATAGCGCAGCCCGTTTGCGCGGGGCTGCTCTGCATTTAAACATCGGCGATCGCCAAAAAAAAAAAACATTTTTTTCCTCATATTTGCATCAGGGTACCATGCCAATGGCCACATATTTGGACATTGGCATGCTGCCTGACACATATGCACCCTTTATTTGGAGCTGACATGGCTCCATTGTGTTATTTGCAGAAACGTACTCAGTTGTCAACTGAGTACATTTCTGCAGCTAACATGACTCTTACATGGGCTGGTTTCAGCTTCGTGGATCGCTAATCTACCTCATTTGCATACCTTTCGGCTGCAAGTGAGGTGATTAGCATATCCACGCCCAGTCCGTGCAAGAGACGTTTTAGCTGGTCTCTTACACGGAATTTCAGGCTGTTCCTGAATCGCGAGGGCTGCATGGAGTCTTACACGACTCTTAGACTCTGTGCAAGCCTTCGTGAATCCTGCCCACTGGTATCACCAAGAATGATGCCTAGATACAAAAACAAGATAATTGGCTTTAACAATTGGCTAAGTAGTTTTGACCAAAACAGAAATATCTATTCAGCCTTTAAGTAATTTAAATGGTGCAAGTCAAGAAGAGATAAGTCCAAGTACTAAAAAACAGTGATTTTAACTGCACAACCAGACAAATAGAACAGCAAGTATTATGGTGCATTTAAATATAAAAATAAAGTTTGTACCATATATTTCTTCAGTCTTTGATTCATAGTATTACATTTGCAATTACTTAAATCATGAAGAAAATGCACTCCATCGTTCAACTCTACAGCAAATTCTGGTGTCCAGCTAGGAATTTATCAAACAAAAGGCTTTGCTAATGATAGATGAATGTAATTGAACATGGATTTTGCCACAGACTTAAGCCCACCTATGCAACTTAACTTTCAATGCAATGTAGCAGAAAACGTGACAGGCCAGTGCTTTGACCTATTCGGTAACGCATCTAGACTAAAATATAAAACATTAGAATTGCAGGTTGTCACTTTTTTTTGCATGTAGAAGATAAAGCTAGCAAATGTAATCATTTTCAACTGTCTGCAGAAGAAAAGAAGTATCTAGTAGCAATTAAGAACAATTTTAATCAGTATGATCAATCAGTGTGAGCCTAGGAAAAAAATACATATTTGATATTATTTGATACATTTGTTTTGAAAAAGAAACCATGCTAAGAAAAACAATAAAACTGTATGTAATAGTATTGAAACACATAGCAAAAGAATGAATTTGATTGAGTCACTTACAAAATTTAGGCTTGTATATGCCATTACCAGTGAAAATGTCAAAGCAAACTTTTAAGTGACAATGATTTAACTTTGAAAAGGCTGGACATATATAGAGAGCCAGAAAGATTTTGCATTTGTAAAGGAGAGAATTAACTAAGGAGCTAGATGTCCACAAGACAGAGTTGCAGAATAATGTCATAAAACTGAAGTATAGTAATAACTTTAATGAAATGCAGTCAGGACCAGACAGACAGAAAAGGGCTAGGAGTATGAAGAGGCCATAGATGGACCCAGAGTCAAATACGATTGGTTCTTTCATGGCTCAGAAAGCAAGAGACCAGTCACCTGCCAACAGCCTGTAGACTACAGAGTATAAGAAGAGCTGTGCTAAACTATTGAGGTAGTATCTGCATGAAGAGGGATATGATTTATAACATATGAAGTGGGAGCAGCCTTTCTGCCAAATGCTGCTATGCTGCATTTCTTTTCATTTAGTTTGAGACTGTTTTTGATATACCAGGTCCATGTATATTATATTCTTTGCTGGAGCTGTTTTGTATGAGTGGATATGCAGATAACAGTGCCCATTTTGTAGTCATCAGCAAACTTGGTCAACCACACTTATGGGATAATAGCTTGGATGCCTGTAGAACACAATAGGGCCCAGAACTGATCCCTGTAACACCTCACTGTATACAAATTTATATTCAGAGAGGGAACCAGCAACTTTCATAGCCTGGGATCTGTTGGATAGCTCCAGCAACTTTCACAGCCTGGGATCTGTTGGATAGCTCCAGCAACTTTCACAACCTGGGATCTGTTGGATAGCTGATTTGCAATCCAGGGGACAATGTATGGGTTTACACTATGTTTGTCTAATTTTTCAATAATGCCTGCATGTTGGATAGTGTCAGAAACATTAGCCAGCATGAGATAAGCAGAATGACCACTATCCAAAGCCCCTGTAACCTTTTCAAAGAAGTTTATCAGGTTCAGGAGGTAGGACCTGGCCTTTACAAAATCCAACTAAATGGGATCTATATCAGATAAGTTGCCTTTGTCTGCATAAATGAGTTCTGCTATGATATGTCCCATGGCTTTACATATAAGGCTAGTGAGGCTGATGGATCTATAATATCCTTGGACTGTAGATGGGACACCCTTGTGTATGGGGATCATAGTGGCTGCTCTCAAGACATCAGGACTGAGGTTGAACAGCTTCAGTAAAGACTCAGATAGTGCATTCTTGGCACTGATGAGACTGCAGCCTGGTATGTTTTCTTTTCACATGGAAGTATTAATGTTAGCTTTTGGCAGGGATTCAAAGACTTGTTCCAAGGTGATCACAGCGGAGACTAAAATTCTCAGAGATAATGGCAGTAAAAATGTGAGTAAGAGGGGTAAAGTTAACACTAAATTTTACTATATTAGCCATATCCTTGAGGTCTGAATTGGTAACATTATTATGGATGAGCTCGATGCAATGTTTGATACTATTCCTTCATTTTCTGGTGTAACTGAAGAAAGATGTGCAGTTTCCTTTGGAATCTCTAGCAACCTTACTTTCATGCACTGTTTTACATCCGCTAATAGTGTTCTTAGTTCCTTGCTAGTATGTCTTATTGTATTCTCGATTTAGGGGGATGGGGATTTCTAGCAACACCTCATTATTTTCCTTCTTTTGTTGCACAGTTTATTAATTTAGGAGTCCCACCAGAAATGTTTATTCTTAAATTTATAGTTATATTTAACACAGATGGGTACTGACTTTTTTTTCGACTCTCCAGGTGCTGCTAAAATTCAGAGCTGAATGCAACAGCCATTTCATCTGGGTCTATTTGTCAAGGATTATTAGGAATTTTGTATAGTTTTTCCACATGGTAAAGTAGGTTTGCCCATTTGGTGGTGGGAGATACCACTAAACCTGACAGACAAGATGACTGACTTTATGGACAGACTTAACCAGGGATGAGGAGATGCAAGGTGTAAGCAGGGGCCAGGTTTGCACAAACCTGGTCAAGGATATTAGTCTCTAGTAGGTATTTTTACAATTTTCTCTGATAAATTGGTATTAATGAAGTCAAGAAATGATGTGCATAAATGTTTTAGTGCTATAAATAAGTGAGTGGCTTTAATACCTTCAGTGCATTAAGGCAATTCCAAGTAAAGTGTCGGAAGTACCTAATTGACTGAAAAGATTGCCTAAAATGTGTCAGGCATTCAGAAGGATATTTTGGTACATTTCTATGGAGTTGTTTATCATTCTACTGTCTGAACTACTTTCAGTAGTATGGTTTAAAAACAGCTTTGTATAAAAGCATAATGAAATGCAGATGCAAACATGAAGCATTGTTTTCACAACTGTATTCTGTGATGTTGTGATACATCTCACATTTCTTAGCAAGCCATACGAACAAATGATATGGAATATGGCATCTCACCTTCACATTACTCGTAGAGAATGGGTTATTTTGCACCTATATTGCAGTGCTATGTAGGTTTATAGGTTCATAGGTTTCACTAGGCTTACATCCATGGAGACCATTGAGAAGCTCAGCCCCAATGCTCAGTATGGATTGGACACTAACACTATCCATAGTCAGTAGACTTTCCTCTTTTATCCCAGGTGGAAATCTATAACCACCCATCTAGTTATTTATACTGGTTTTAAAAGTTGCTGTGGAAGCACTTTGTTTTATATGCAAAGGGGTAGCCTATTCCACAAACAGGAAATCTGCTGGTTTAAGTACCTCTCATTCTATTAGCTAATATTGTTGAGATAATTCAAGTTTAGATCTCTAGAGTAGGTGTCTGATTTACCACTTGTTCTGTTTGGATGAAGGAGTTCAAAGAGTGCTGGATCATTCATAGCACTGAAGATTAAGCAGAGATCACCTGTATTGAGTCCATGTGACACTGAGTACAGCGACAGAGCATTTAATCTTTCAGAGTAGCTAAGGGTTTTGAAACCATATATTTTTTGTAAGAAAACATTGAGGTCTGTTGAGTTTGTTTAGATGTTTAGTGATCTACATGCCAAAGGAGGCATTATATTT